>NC_040012.1:4982342-5009440 GCF_000972845.2 Larimichthys crocea
AGATATTCTGTGTAAACAGACCCGGGCTGTGTTTTATAAATCTCGTTAGCTTTCATTTAGAGTCATAAACACAACACCGATGTAAGAAACCATGTCATCGACTGATAGAAATCAACTCCTGCATCCGTGACATCGCGTGTTCCTGCCAACTTCTTCATACGCCGTAGTAAGCGGCGAGGAAGAGGAGCCGTCGGTTCGTCTAAAAAAACATTACTGCCTCCTGACTCCATGCTGACTCCACGCCGGTCAGACATGCAGGCGTCGGTACGCAGGACCAATTAGAAGTGAAACCTGGGCTTGCATGGATCAAGTATCTCGAAATAGGAATGTTGATCTCAGACCAGTTTCCTCGAGTCATAAAAAAGAACCAAGCACTTTATAGTACACTTAACTTTGACCTTGAGTAGCAGATTATAGTGGAAACAGGGATATTTCTCTCCTTGTGTGGACCAAACCAGAAGTGAAGTAAAAAACCTGGCTTCAACCTGGTCGAACGTTTCAGCAACAACAACAATAAACACCATCCTTGTAAGTGGCTGAACAAACATTGAATTAACAGCGTGCTTTTAAAGAGGAACTGGTGTTACGAGAGGGGGGAAGTTTCTGTCAGGCTCGATAGTGACTGGACTGGATTGTATTGGAGTACAGTCGAGTCTGAAGCAGTGGTACCGAGGGGTGAAAGGCTGAGGAGGCCAGGGAAGGATATAAAATAGGTGTCTGTTGCCTTGCTTGAATTACAGTTTCCTTTCCTACCACCTTCTTTTCCAAGAATTTAGTCATCTTCTTGAAACAAAAAGGAAGTGACTTTTACTGACTGTGAAAGCTGAAATCACAAATTTCACAGACTGAGGACTCTGTACAGTTGCTGTACCTTTAGGTATGGTCCTCCTGTCGTTGTCCCCGCTGAGTGGGACGCACTCGTGCTCCGTAGCTTTGCTTTAAGGCGAGCAAGAATCTCCTCGAGGTGTCTGACGATTTCTGGGAAGGACGGACGGAGCTTAGGGTCCCATCTGGAGGGAGGAGACAGAAGAAGATGCAGTGAAGGATGAGTTTATGTACAGTAAAACTCGGTTAAAGCTGCAGACAAAACTAAATGAGATGCTCGAAAGAGAGAAATTAAGTCAATTTAATAACCGGGGTGTTTGGACTCGGATGGGGATAAAGGAGACAAGGATGAGAAAAACGAGACAAGGATGAGAGGGATCGAGGGAGCCAATACAGGATCAATCTGCAGGGTGCTCCTGCAAATCTTTAATGCCCTCGTCCTCTGCGGTTTGTAATTATGAACGAAAGAGAATCAACCCAGTATAGTCCAGTTTTTATGATGATTATAAGCAAAGATCGCATGGAAAAGTATATTTGATACTTGATATTCCTCTTTATTTCAGTAATTACTCAACTTAGCGACAAATAAATGTTTGAATAACGAGAAAATCCAAATCTGCAGAGCGACTGATTCCAGCTTTTAGTGAACAGAAGACTCCCCTGGAGGGCGAGCTGAATCAGATTATTCAACTAATTAGATTGCCCTGGGATATTAGTAATAGTTACGTAAGAAATTAAAATACATTATACAACCGAAACATTTGTGAAATCTCTCAACACAGAGGAAAGTCACCTTACTGTTACAGTGTGCAAGATTTGGGAATTTTATTGGCAAAATATGAAAAAGAAATGTAAATCTTTAATTAGTGTGTTTTAATTAATGTATAATCGCCTGAAAATAAGGACCGCTGTGTTTTCTTTACTTACGACAAACAGTAGTCCAGAGCACATAAACAAATCTTTATGTACAAAGAGGTACATGCTTTGAGGAGGGTGAGGAGTTCAGTTGGTTGCAATCCTACACACTAGTCCTTTAAACACGGCCACCTCGCAGTAACTTTGCAGATACACAGCTGCTCCTCAGCGCTGTCACGAGTAGACAGGGATCGTTACACTACTGTAACATCTTGACTGACAGAGGCCGGGACAGGCCGACTGGACGGGAGTGTGACGGACTCACATTGCAGCAGTTTGAAAGCCAGCTGGGAAGGTCAGGCGGACAGTCCCCGACCATGTGCTGGAACGTGTGATAGTCCAGGCCGAAGTTCTGGTGAGGAGGAAGGACGAGGGGAGAAGACAAAGAGAGTGACAAAGAGATCTGGATCTATTAAAGTTAAACAGAAATTCATATTTACTGTTCTAAAAGTGGAATAAAGCTTCATCAGATGTCTGACACGCTGCGACGCTTCTGCCAAAAGCAGCTTCATGTCAAAACTAATCCCGACGTCGGCCCTGTTGACTGCCAAGCTAGTTTGACTCTGTCAGTCCACTGACAGGCTGTAGGTACATCTTTTATTAGTTTATGTAAATTATGTAAAAATATAAAGACTTTTGCATCCCTCTTTGCATATTAAAGGATAAACATGTATCTCATACTAGGAAAGTCTCATACAAAAGTTAATGAATAACAACTATAAAACCAAAACTGGATATTTGAAGCTGATAACAAAATATTTTAAAAGTCAACCTTTTTATATTAGTTCATGCTTGTTTTTCCAAAATAAAGACGGGTGCCTTATCACCCTGAGCAGTGATTTTACTCCTCTCCACCGGATGACCTTTACACACATTTTACACACTGAGGATTAGTACTAACAGTTTTTTTTGGGATGCCAACAGATCAACCTGTGTACAAAGCAAACATGGCGATGATGGGAGTAGTCACCTCTGTGCGGGGAGGAAGTCCGGGTCGCCTGGACCCTTGCGATGATCTCACACAGGATTATACCGTAGGAGAACACGTCGGCCTGAAAACAGATAGACTGGTTTATTATCAAAGGTGAACATTTGTGGATATTCCCTAATTTCTGCTAAAAAGTACAAAACCAGTAACTTCTCCTCCAGTAATGACTCCCAAATCATTATTTTGCTGTGTATCACACAGTTTTTATGATCCTTTACCCTGATCTGATTAAACCAAACTTATTCTGGCGGTCTTATTTGAGTTTATTAGAGGTCAGAGGTCTTTACCTCTCGTGTGAGCTCATCTCTCAGCACCTCTGGAGCCATCCAGAAAGGAGAACCGACCACTGAAAGCTTCTCTCGTTCAGCACTACACACACGCACACACAAAAACACAGACACACACAATGTTTGACGTTTATGTAGAACGCGTTGATGTATCTGATCAATCATAATAAGGAAATATTAGTGTCAGATAATTGAATAAACTTGAAAAGGCTCAGGGATGATTGTTAAACGTTGTGTTCTTGGTTAAATCACGGAGGCAGAGCAGGTGTCACTTCGTCTACACACATTATGTCAACCTGATGAAAAGTTGGTTCAAAACAATCCTCCCGTGACTCGGCGCACCACCAGGAAGAAAAAAACCATCCTGACCCGGGTCGTGTTGTGTGTAAATGAAGCCTGGAGCATAGCAGGAATTTTCCTGCCTACTATAATATTTGTGTTGAGGTGTTGGCACTTGAATGAAAAAGCCACTTTGAGTCCATTTGTGGGAGCGTGTGAAGTCATTTCTTTCGGTCTGCCTCTGTGAACAACAACAACATCTCTGACAACCTCAGAGATAAAAAGAAGCCGATACTGAGGATCAGTGCGAGCATGCAAATGTGGAAAATAAGCCCACTCCGCTGCGGCTTTTTCACTCAAAATTACCCTCTTGCTCTGTGTGTACCCTTTAGTTAAGACTAATTGCAGTTTGAAATTGTACCACGCAGAGAATGACTGTCGTCGTACCGTACAATCATGTTTTTTTTTTTTTTTTTTTTAAAGATTCGAGTTAGTCTGCGTAATGAATCTTGCTCTCTAATCCTTTAAGTTCAGCGGCTCTTGCTCTGTTTGGATTTACTTGGGTGAAGTCCGACCGCACCTCGTCACTTAGTCATAACGATGGGTGTGGAAATAATTTGTGCATTATTCATACCGTTACATCCCCATGTAAACACGCCTAGATACACATGATTATAGACATACTATGCCCCTCCTTCATCATGCTACTGCAGCAAAAACCCAAACCGCTGCACTGATAGTACCCGCCTGTTATCGAAACACTGAACTATACAGCCTGCTGTAATGTTAGTGTTGGACACTTGTGTTAATAAATAACCCAGAAAACCTGATATGAGGAGGAGGAACACACTTCACTTAGTTACAAATAGCTGTAAGAAGAAAACAGAAAAGAACAAAAAAAATACTGGAGTGGAGAGCAGACAAGGACAAAGTGATGATCGCATGCTGGATACATATTTTCTCCCTTTATGGACGTTTAAAATAAATTGCAACCAGATGTGACACTCTCATATCTTGACTAGTTTCCAAAGTGTCAAGTGGAGCTTAAAAATAGGCAGATGAAGCCCGATAAAGCTTTAAAGCTCCACTCATCAAACCTTTAAAACCAGCTTAAAAGTAACAAAGCTACGACCAGACCACTGAATTATTACGTTGTTATTGCAGATATAGTGACAAACACCTGGTTAGTTACATATTAAGCAGACGAAAACAACATAAGCATCTATTGGGGTCATGTTTCACCACTTAGAAAAGTCACTATCTCACCATACCTCACCGTATATCTAGACTTTGTTCCCCGGCCTCCTCACTAATGGTCTGTTTACGGTCTGTTCATTTTGGTGGTATTTTCATGAGTTCACGATAACAGCTGAGACTCAACCACAGAGTTACTGTGCCATTAAAAACCAAGCAGTTCGCTGAAAGAGGCTACAAAGCTCTGTCATGCTGGAGTGCAGCCCCTTTCACACCACAAATTCATTAGAGTCAATGTCAAAAGTTTTGATTAAGTACGGGGAGGAGCGTCCAAAGGTTCCCTCTTTTTTCATTGAACTCCTGCTGGTTATGTAATTACTAATAACGATCTGGACTGGGTTTATTTATGTCGAATCAGTGGAGAAGTCCTTACGGATTGGTGGGGATCTTTTCTGCCAGGCCAAAGTCTCCCACGACTGCTGATAGGTGTTGTCTTCACATTTAATCAGGCAGTTCTGCGAACACAGAAGAACATTCGTCATTATCAGGCACGTTTAGTTTTGGAAGTTGTGCCATTCACACTCTGAGAGAGACGTTTGTCGTCAAACTTCCACTTCCTGACTGAACTTCAGGCCTCTCAGTAATATTTAAATGTAAATACCTTCACAATAGAAAAGAGGAACTAAGAGGACATTTCATACGCACTGCTATAAGGACTCTTCCTCTTCGCTACTTGTAAAAGAACTACTTGTAAATCTACTGCTACCAATTGTTGCAATGGTCATTAATGTCAACCGGCGGCTCTATAATTACACTGCACTAAACAGTACGTGCACTGTTGACATCACTTGCAACAACACGATGGTTAGGAAACTGAAATTGGTAGCCACAGATGAACGTTGTTCTGTTACTTACAATTTATTCATACGTATCGTTCACTACTTGGCATAATTCATGATATAATCTCTAAAACACAGGATCAAGTTACAGGGAGAGTAACTTGAACAAATATTATTTAAGAAAGTTGCTTTGTCCAACTGAGGTAAAAGTCCTAAACAAATTGACTTCTATATTCTGCAAGGCTATGACTTCCCTTGCATTTCGCTGCAGTGAGCAACTATAAGTGTAGACAGCGCTGAATATGAGTTAACAGCAGGTGCACGCTGTCCCTGCTCCAAGCCAACATGGCTCTGGGTCAAGTTGGAAAACTAGAAGCTGCCTGGTACAGATAATCGCATGTGACGGTATGTTCTTTACAGAGAGGTTAACAGGTCTAGGAGTAAGAGTATATTTAACTTTCTATCCTAGGATCAAACATTGATATAGCTGTTAAAACCAACAATGTGTCTCTGAATTAAAAAATACAAGTTAAAGCTCAAAAAATAAGAAAACAAAACATATCTACTGTGGATTTTTTTTTAAACTGACTAGACGTGCTAATACTTTGTAGCGCGGAGCCACAAGGAGGCCTGCAGTTCTATTCTCGCTGCGGTTTCTCCTCTTAATGACCAATTCGCCGTCTGGCTAACCTTGGAGGTGAGGTCCCGGTGGAATATTCCTTTGGAGTGCAAGTAAGCCAGACCGCTGGCGGCCTCACAGGCCGTTTCACCCTCGTGGGCCAACTCAGGTGTTTGTTACTGTCCAGAAGCTGCTCCAGGTTTCCGCCATTGATGTACTGCAAGAAGACAAGAGAGAGACACAAGAAATAAGACGGAATATTATAAATTATTCATCTTAGGAGAATTTCAGTTTTCAATTTCAATGATTTCTTTAAAAAAAATGGTGCTAGGACGACAAACAGTTTGAATCTGTATCCCTTCTGTCAGGAATGGCACACCTACAACACTACTTGCAGACAGAATTGCTGAATGTGTTTATGTTGCATATAAAAGCATATTTCTTTTAGATTAGCCATGCGGCCTGGCTTTGAATTACAAAATGTTCCAGTCAGGCTGCGTATGGTCATTGTATTAGTGAGCAGGGCAGACGTCAAACTGCTTTTCACATGTACTAGAGGTGAGATGTTTTCCTCAGTTGATGTGAATACTCCAATCAAACAACATTTTGTGTTGCCAGTGACTGAGTGACTGACCCGCTGTGTCATTAAATACTCAGCACACTTATAAACTATAAAGGTACTGACACTACATTACACAATCGGCTGCCTATCCAGGCGGCTCACTGAGTGGTCGACTGGTTTGTGGGTTGTTTGGGTTACAGATGGCCTTCCTGCCGGGCCCTTAGGGCTCGCTGCTGCATCGACCAACTGTCTGAATAAAATCTGGCCGGCAGTCTGTTCGACTGTCTGACAGAACTGTTAGTTTCCTACTGACGCCTGTGGACGAATGCGTCTGTGACCGCTGTGCAGGCTGAAGGGTGGCAGCCAAAAGGACAAATCAGTTCAGTGGTTTAAAAGTACCCGGGGTCCTTCACTCTGTCTGTCAGCTTTGATCCAGTAGAGCTTGTCTGACCGCGCTGCGTGCATGCAAACGCACAGACACGCTAATCCCATGTCACGTTCCGAACACAACGGTGGTTAACTGGTAGGACTGAGATGGGATAAAGAGATGGGCTGGTTTAGCTGGTTATTGGTTTGACTGACAGGCACAGAAGTAGGACGTAGAGGGCTGCTGAGGAGAGGAGGAGGAGGAGAGGAGGGGAGGAGGAGGAGGAGGTCTTTACGCAAATTATTAAACTGGGTTTCTGGTTAGATTATTTCTAATCTAAGTATATTTTTTATAATAAATGTAAATCTGAATGCATGTCTTGAATGAGACATTTCTTCAGACCACTGTGTGCTGTGATGGTTCAGCTTCCAAAGAACAATGTCGACACAAGAAGATAAACTAGAGCTACAACAATCAGTTGATTAATTGGTTCATTGTCAATTATTAAATTAATGCTGACTATTTTAATAATTGATAAAAGTTTTAAGGTTAATTTCTTAAGAAATCACTTCCTAATTCTCTGATTTGAGCTTCTCAGATGTGAATATTCTCTGGTTTCTTTTGTCTTCCATGACAGTAAACATTCAAATATCTTTAGGTTGTGGACAAAATTAGACATTTGAGGATGTTGAGAAACCGTAATCAAGATATTATGGACCAAACAACTAATTGTCTAACACAGAAAATGATCAACAGATCACTCGATAATGAAAATCATCTGAAGTTGTAGCCCTACTTGTTAAGGAAGGAAGCTATCCTTCTACATTTGTTATTTAAAGTAGAAAAGGTGCATAAGTGGCTTGATGTCAGATAGATTCAGTATATATTAGAGGCCAAAATAGCTCATATGGAAAAGCTGCTGTGCCAAACAAGTTCAACTCATTATCATACAGTTACATAAGAAATCAATGTAGCTATGTTACATAATGTTTTATGGATCTACTGGCCAAGTCACTTATACAAGCTGTTTGTTACAGCTCTATAATATCTCTATACACTATAGAACTACTGTTTCACATATCATCTACAACTGCTGGACTGTTTTTTAAGGCTAAGACTATTTAAATATAGTGAAACATTTGTTATAAATACCCGACATAAATAATCTTCATACACGTTGCATGCTGTTTCAATTTAGATCCTAATCATCAGTTCAGAAAGGAGCGATGCTATAATGCCCCCCAAAAGCTTGCAGTCTTATACCATCAAATGTGACACGCGCATACACCCCGGTTCAAGACGTCAGAGGATTACAGTATTTGTCCAACAAATTCCTCAGTGGCCACAGAGTTCAACATCTGTTGTCTTGCCTGGTTTTTGTTGAAGAGAGATACAACAGTGGAAAAACTCCACTAGAGACAACACAACTCGGATTAAACCTTTATCATCTTATTTAAAACACCCGGTTTGTTCTCAGACTGGAAGAATATGCAGCAAATGCATCTGGTCCAAAAATACAAATCATGTGGTTTAGAGGAAGAGTGCACCTGCTGCGTCAACGAAAAGTAACTGACTGGGAGTTAAGTCGCAGTAAAGAAAAACAACAACTGATTTTTCCTGGAATTTGCTTCATCCTATTTGTGGAGTTACTGATACACCACACTGATTACTTGACACACATGATCCTCACTGATCATGTATACTATAGACTGCTGATGAGAAACATACAGCTGGTTGCAACTGTTGTGGAAATTGCTGCGCCGCACTGTGTTTTAGGTTAAAATCCTGGAAGGCTTAAAACAAAAGAATCCTTGTTTGCCGCCGGGAGCAGCTTCAAACAGCAGAATAATCCTGCCATGGGTCGTGATTTACCATTAGTCCAGATTATGATTGCAGAAGCATTTCCTATACGGCGTATTATATTGAGTGGGTGCCACAAAATCTGTGCATTAAAAGCATTTTATTTATTAAGTTTTTAGACATATCAAGACAGAAAAAAATGGTCGCTGTATTAAAACATTAAAAACTAATGACACATCACAGCTTTCCACGCTTTTCAGGAAGTTAGCATGCAAAATATAAAGACTGTCGCAGGAAGTAATGCACCGTTATGACACAGTAATCAGATTTTGCAAAAGATGCTGATACATCTCAGCGCTCAACAGAGTCTGACAGGGCTGAACCTGAGTCAGCCGACCCAGTTAACACTTTCGTGGAAGACGGACATCCATCAATGTCTGACGGTGCATTCGTGTGTCCAGCATCATATTTGTGAAGCTTTCGAGGGCTAATTCAATGTTAATCAACATCTTGGGTGTTTCAATTTTGTGACGATGCACAGCAAACTAACAAACTTCAAACTGTTTTCTTTTGCCCAGTTATTTTGTACGATGCTGCATGTGTCTGTGCATGAGGGACAGCGAGTTTCTCAAGGTAGCTTGGGGCTACGCAGTAACTTAATTCTCCATTTCCTCTGAGCACGGCCGCATAGTCGGGGTCAGGTAACAAAACAGCATGAGGCTGCCCTGCTACCAGGGTCAGAGCATTCATTTTGGTCCTGACAAGACACATCAGGACCTGTTTACCCTGCAGCAGGAATACAAGACCCACCACAGTGTGTGCATGCATATGTGTGTGTATGTGTCTCACGATGAATGGACTCACTTTGCCTCAGCACAGGAAGAAGATTTGGTATCTTGCGCGATGTGTGATGTCTTGCGCAACTTCAAAACGTCAGTGCCGGTCTTTGTCGGGGCTACAATAGAACATTCAGTGTGCAATGCAACAGTTTAATCAGGCACATGTGTGCGTGTGCGTGCTTGGAAGCATCTGTAACAGTGTATGCTTTGTGGATGAATCGTGTGTTTTGTACCTTTTGTCTACATTTATATGTTTTTACTCAATGACTGTGTGTTAAAATACAATACAGCTCTAGCACAGAAGCTCTGGACCACCGGGAGGATGAAGGTTTTCATGCCTGTGATGAGCGGGAATGCTGACGAGGAGCAGAGCAGAAATGGGCACCTAAACCAGACCCATAATAAAGTTTTTCCAGGTGCAGAAAGATTTGGTGCATGTGTGAAGAAGTTTTCTGTACAGACATATAATTTGTGTAAAAGTTTTTTTGTAGCTGTAGAAATATTCTGTGTACGTGTTTTGTGCAACAGTGAGTTTTCACTAGTGGACTCTGCCTGGACTGGGAACTCAGAGGAGTTGGGGGAGTGATACACGTCAAGCACAGGCGTTTCGGATCACCATTAAGATGTTTTCAGCAGGGAAATTAGAGCTTCTTGGTGAATCTTTTGGCTATAAAGAGTAAGAAAATAAGGTGATGTCTTCATAAGGCTGTTTTGTCCAAGAAACAGGAATATAGTTTTCTATAATGCAACAAGAAAAAGCAGTAATGCTTTTCATTCCCATTCCACCAAACTCCCAAGAACTTTAGAAAAAAAGAAAATGAAATTAGATTATTTTGATGTCGAGGAGCCTTCTGTCTTTTTTCTGTTTGGCCTTGAAAAGATATCCACACGCATCTGCACAAATGTCCTCTTTTAGATTCAGTCAAAGTGTATCTGCCTGACCTTTGGCACAAACAGTCGTTTCATTAAGAAGCTAAATATAACTACTACTGTGTCTGCAGCAGCTCAGTCATTCAACTACTGCTCATCAAGCGTTTTCGGTGATTAATGATTATCACAAACACAAGTGAACTGTCCCGCTCTCTCGCACATGGATGGAAATACACAGGTTAAATATAGGCTTTGTACAGCCCACCGTAACACTAATGGTGTGTGTCCTAATATCAAGCGTCTGTATCAAATTCTCCTTCCCTCTTTCTCTCTCTCTCAAAACACACAGACGCTCACAAACACAGCCTAAGTGTTATGTCTACGCAAGAACATTCAGTGCTTGGTTCTCCACAATTACAGACTAGTGTGCTCCTGTGATGTGTTCATGGATGACGTGAGGTTCACCTGAAATAGTAGGAACAAACACACGAGTGTACCAGTTCTCTCATTCGCATGCAGACATGTGAGGTACTCGAACGCAGGCACACCGGCGCGCTACCTTTTATTAGTAGAGACACTTTGATCTCACGTATCGTCGGCTTGTGCGTGAGCTTTAAATGTGAAATGTTTGTGTTTGTTTTCCTACCTCTGTCAGAGCGTGAAGCTGGCCCTCATGGACACACACTCCCATGAACCTGCAGGATCACAAAAGAGATGCAGGATGAAGTTCCAGGAATACCATCATTTACTTTCTAAGAAAATACAAGGACGTTTATTAGAACTGATTTGTGGGCTAAAACACATTTTACTTCTTCACAATCTAAAGAAGAGTTGGGAGAAAACCCCCCTCTCTTAGTTTAAACACTTGCCCGGCAGCGTCATATAAATTAAAATGACGTGGAAGTATTAAAAAAAAAAAACGTAACACTTGGATGACCTCCTCGTCTGCAGGTAAACAGAGAAAGCAGGAAGAATAGATCAGAAAAGATTCCAGCAGACAAGACCAGACAGACGATCACTGCGAGACTGTGTGCTGACAGGAGGATAATAACAGCTCGGTTGCTCCACCTGCATTCCATCCATTTCTCCCTCCACCTATCCATTTCTTCATACTTAATAAACAGAAACACAATCTTCCACGCTGCTCTTTCACTTCTCCGTTTCAACCACACCGATTATTTTAAGCAATAGAAGAAAACCTGCCTTGTTTCAGCTCGATGACGTTTTTTTTTCCTCACCGTTTTGATAGATTATTAAGAATCGTCTTCAAGCCCAAGAAGATGGAAAATATCCTGAACCCATTAAGCACCATGCCCTCCCTCCCCTCCTTCCCTTCAACTAAAGTGAAACAATGTGTGTGTGTGCAGAGCAACATATAAACCAACTTTTTTTTTCACGAGCAGCTCATAATTCTGAAAGCGGTGAAAAAGGTCAACTCTGTAGGTCCTCGTTGGATTTTAGCGAACAATGCCCCCCTCAGTGTCTGCTTGTTAACACACAGACACACTCACACAATTCACTAGGAATGCCCAACAAAGATAGCATTGTAAAAAAAAAAAAAAAAAAGATACTGTGCATGTGTGTGCATGCACAAGAGCGCACACAGACGTTTATGCATGTATGTGCATGTTCATAAACACACCAACTCTCTCCCACTCAGGATCCCAAAGAGAGAGAGAGCAGCGTGTGAACTTGACAGAAAGTTTTTTTACTACAGAACGATAAACAGAAAAACAATTCCCCGGCATCACAATGTAAATAAAACTGCAGGGATTTTATTAAAGTTGCTATAAAGTTTTATTTTGTCTACTGACTTTTCCTTTTCCTGTCGTAAAAAACACAAGGCAAGCAAGGTTTATTTGCATAGTATCTTTTAAAAACAGCTCTTTAAAACACAACAGAAAATACAATAAATATATAAACTTAGTGACAGAGCAGTGATGAGTTGCCCTAAATCCAATAAATGACATAAAGTGCAGTAGATAAATGGCTTGGTTAAAGCCACAGGAGAACAGAGGGATTTTTAATTTCTTTCTTCTATAAATAACTAGTAGCCACTAGCCAGAGTAAAGACCTTATGTAACGTGATGTGCTCTGTTCTTGTTATAACTCTCTTGGCAGCAGTGTTTTGGATGTGCTCATGTTTTTGGGTGAAAAGTCATTTTACATTCACAGCACACCAAAGAGAGACCAAAGAGACTTTCACCTCCAATATTTGTGCATTTTATTTATGCATTTCTGTCTTGTTCGTACTGTTTTGTGTTGTAGAAAACACCTGCATCCTCCTCTGGTTTAGGTTTAGTCTAAATGTGCGTTGTGCGTTGAGGTAGAAAAGCCAGTCAGCTGTCTACAACACATTAAGTCCCACCTCCATGTCATTGTGACTGGTTAGAGTCAGGTGTAAGGGGCTCACAGTCTCAGCTTTGCCCATTTTTTCTGATAATATCGGATATAATCTCCCCAAAAAAAGAAATGAACCTGATTGTTCAGAGCTATGTCCAGTCCCCTTGTGACAGAGAGGAACCTCCTCGCTCTTTTCGCCTCTAGGCAGCTGCTCCAGCTCTAACTCTAACAGGAGCTGGCAGTCTAGAAAATCCATTGTTAATAGGCTCTGTGTTTGACACAGTTTCTAGTCAACCCCAAAGGAAACAGGTCACAACCACAGACTCATGAGTGAGCGAGTGAGAGAAGAAGAGAGACGCAGCGGTAGAGACGGATAACACGATGCATATTTAAGACCTGAAAGTGGCAGGTGTTATAAGAAATGATTAATATAACGTGTAACGTCATTTATGTGGAAATAATGAGGATTTATTTTTTATTATTAACGGTAACTGAGTGACTCTTAAGCCTGAAAATAATCCTAAAGCGAGCTCATTCCAAGTTATTACTGGCATCTCTTAATGAACTGAGACATAACACGCCTTTTGGATTAGAAATCACCACCAATGATCAGCTCCTTTTTGACTAATCACGTTTTACCACGTAGCTGATACGTTACGCAATAAAGCAGTAATCAACTAGAACAACAAAAATGGGAGATAATCACATTTAATTTGGCCGGCTGAATATTTTAGGTAACTCCTGACGATACAGTAAGTTAGTCAGTTATTCAGTTACTGACCTGAGTATGCTTGGATGGGAAAGCCGGTTCATCAGTTGGACCTCTCTCAACATGTTTGCCCGGTTGCTGCTCAGCTTGTTCATCTTCAGAGCCATGACTTGGTCTGAAGCTCGATGACGTACCTGTGAAAACAGTCAGATGATGCCACATTTTCAACATGCTGCAAATACAGTCAAGTACGATTAAACAAAAGGCTAAATGCCAGTATCTGTGCTCTGGGGTTGTATAATGTTCATTTTTAATAATTTTCATTTTGGGTGAATATCTTTAAGCCTCGAAAAGTTTGTAACACTGCTCTTCGAGGCTGAAACAACAAACAGAATCTGGGCTTATGCAGCGATTAAAGAGAGGAAGCAGAAAAGGAAGGCCGCACATAAAAGAGAACTGAAATGAGGTCAGTCGCTGCTGACCGGCCATGACAAAGTAGATGTGTCAATCCAGGGCTGCACAATCAATTTTGTGTTATTGTGCATTGGGATTTTAGTTTCCATCTCATTGTTAGACAGTGGCAGCATCACTATCCATCTATGTATGGTTGGCTGGAGCTTATCCCAGCGTGCCATGGGTCACGGCACGAAGATGACACTGAAGCCTGCTAAAGTTAACGCTACGCGTGAGGCTACGACAGGAGAGTGTAATAATAACAGCATGAAATATGATTATGTACACAGTGTTAGACAGTGTTAGAAGGTAGTATGTTGGTAATGGGGTTCAAGACAAAGCCTTAAAGTACAAAACTGAAAAACCAAATGTGTCTCACTGCTGGGCTTGCGAGATCATAAACGCAGAGGTTACGGACAAATCAGTGTCCTGCGAGGAACTACTGACAGCTTTGGCCTGAGCTGCAGACATGCTTTATCTCCAGGTGCGTGTGATTCAAAAACAACAATGCAATGCGCATCAGTTGTATCCAAACTGGATCTTAGAGGCGTATCGTTGGAAGAAGAGCAAAGAACGACACTGAATGTTTCCGAGCTTCCGTCACCTGACTTCAGTAAGAGCTACATTATATGGTTCGTTGATCTGAGTGGTTCAAGATTCAAGAGTCGAGATCCGGCCTGTGCGTGTCTTTTTCCAAACAGCTTTCAAAAGACAAGTCCCCAGATGGTTCTGTGTAACAATCTGGTTAAGTGTGAAGTGGAGCAAGGCCAAAAAAAAAAAAAAAAAACAGCGCTCCTAACATCCCTCTTGACTGAGCAGTGTTCAGGAGGGAATCTGAATTCGAAGATTTAGTTCTGAGGCAGAAACAAATCCGAATGTTTTTATTAACGTTAACCGTGCTGCGTGTCCCTTCGCTGCACGTATCACCTTTTCAAAAAGGAAGTTAATCTGAGGTCACGCCGCAGGTTTCAGAGGTGCCGCAGTGCAGTACATTAATTACTAAGAACCTGACTTCTGCTCAATACACTCATATGTATATTTATATGCAAACAGGATCCTGCAAACCACAGCAGGCGACGCATCAAATGACTGAGCTGCTGCAGACACATCTATCTACCTCCACTTGTAGCCCATTTCCTGACAGCAGAGACATAATTAAGACCGTGATGCAGGTTTTAATAGCAGTTTAAAAGGCTAAATTGATACCCCTGTGTGTGTGTAAAAGGCAGACAGCCTCACTGAGAGCTCCAGACGAGGAATATAAGTGCAGGAAGTCATTTGGAAGCAGTCTACATACATGCAAAACAGATTATGGCATCCATTATCACACCTGACCTGCTGCATGTTTGACATTATAGATCAACACCATGACTATTCTAAAACCACATCAGTCTACATGACATGAGAGGTGCACTGGGTGAGAGGACATGTGTTTGTTTCGCTGGTTTCAATGGTGAAACATTTGGACAGCCTATATTCTTCTTGATAATAGCTCTGTCAAAGCTTTAATTTGTTGATATATAGGTTACCAAAGAGACTGTCAGTCATTCGCTACAAGAGCTTTAGATCATCGTCTAACAATGGCTCTTTGACTTTGTCCCATCACCGCAGCTATGGTACACTGGTGACACAATGGATGGGCAGTATCGCTTTACATCAGGAAAGAGTATTGACAGACGGGACAAAGTCAATATGGATTATATAGGAGGCTTTAACGATGAAAGTCAATGGACAAAACTGCAATTTCAGTGTTTGGAGACGTCGCCATGGAGGGAGAAAAATCAAAAATGGTCTATATATAGCAGAAAAAGCACAACAGATCCTGGTTTGTGGGAGCTTTCTGTGTACGCTTCCCTCTCTGCCTCATACATAGAGACACAGAAATCGCTCTGTTCAAGTTCAAAGGAAGGGGCCTGGCTATAAGAGCCGACAGTCTCCACCGCAGGACAGCAGAAACAACAGATGGCCACTCCTCTGAAGGCCTCCTCCCCCACATCCGTCTATCCTCCTCCGACCCCCTCCTCCCCTCTATTCCTCTATTCCTCACTCTTCACATCCCCCCATCTGCATTTAGTCCCGATCCCCCTCTTTCTCCTCCTCGCTGTGGCCTCCAACAAACCGTCATCCTTAATCCTCATCTTACCCAGTAGTCAACCCCAAGTTCTCTCCTTACCCTCTGCCTTTCTGCTCTTTTTACACTCGTATCTCCTTTTTTTCACTGCTCATTTCTGGAAAACATACCCCCAGTGTCCTTGTCCTCCAAACCATTTGTCCCATTTCTCCTCCTCCCTCCCAACCCAACCTCTAAATCACCTTCCTCTTCATCTCCTCCACAGCCCTCGTCTGTCCCCCATCGCTTGTACTCCACCTTTCAACCCCCATTTTTCATCCCCTTCAACAGGCTTGCCACCCCAGCTCTCTGCCATCAAAAGCCTTTTTCCCTCGCGGGTTCCTCCTCCTCTTAGCCTCAACCTCCATCACCATTAATTTCACCACCTTTTTGTTCCCTGTTTCTATCTGTCATTCTGCTTGACTATGAGCTTTTCATCATTCTGCTCCATGTCCTTTTTTTCTTCGTCTGTTTACCTATGCAGAAAAAAAGTATGAACAGATATTTCCATTACTCAACGAGAGGCTAAGGCAGTAATTGCACGCAGGAAGCGTGGTCCACAAAAACGTGCTGTTTGACTTGATTATGCATTATTTGTTGGAAATTTAAACCTTGCCTGAACATTTATGAGAGCTAAAAATATGTATTTAAGCCGCGCTTAGTTCTTTCCCAACAATAAATGGTTTGACTCGTTGTTTTGTATAATGTGTGACAGTGTTTATGATGGTATGGTGTAATAGTTAATATTCTTATAGTGTTTTCTATGATATCTATGTAGAGAGGAGAGTTTGAATGTAACTGATGTGGACATATTTAGACTCATCATCCCAGTATCAACAAGCTGAGATGCAGTTTTCAAACAGCAGCATGATAACAAGCTGATTCATGTAAATTAAAATGGATTGAATTTGTTTCACTCACTGATACGTGATGCAACGGTAGATATCATTGAAGCTGTTGGCTGTTCATTTGTGGCGTTCTGCACTTCAGCAGCGTGTTATGAATAGTGTATGTGCTGATGTATTTTGTAGGTTGCCCGAAAAATCTCTGCGGCAAACATTTATGGTACTTAGACATTTTTTGTTCAGCAAGATAATCTCCACAAATGATGAAATTATGATGAACTTAAACTCTTGTGTTACAGACTGAATTTTTAAAGCATCTAACTAGAAATCCATTCAAAAATCCCATTGACTTCAAGACAAGGGCACCGGAAGTCCAAAGATGCTAACTCTTTTCCGGGTTTTAGGACTCATTCCTAGAGCACTCAATAAACTCTGGTGTTTACACGGCCAACAATGGGGTGTTTCAGACAGCTGAGCAC
Source organism: Larimichthys crocea (assembly GCF_000972845.2). Lineage (NCBI taxonomy): Eukaryota > Metazoa > Chordata > Actinopteri > Sciaenidae > Larimichthys > Larimichthys crocea. The sequence goes on from NC_040012.1 coordinate 4,999,666, forward strand.
AATGGGTTCCAATAAATTAATTACATAATATAGTTTTAATGTATATATTATGTGATTAAAATCACCAATAGCTGTCAGACACCATCAACAGTATCATCAATCAGCCTACACTTAAGATGTAACCTGCCAGAGGGACACAATGGAAAATAAATCTGACATGAAACTGCATTTACTTTAATTAATCAGATTATTTGCCTTCATATATAAAGAGACCACAACCCTTCACCATGGATGTATTATAGAAGTGAATACCAGACCCAAAGATGGCACCTAATCAGTCCAACGAGCATTATTACATCCTGATAATGTGGCCCAATGAATACTCGCAGTAGTGGGCCCCATTTCAAATGTCTTTTCTTTGTGAGAGTAAAGTTTTACAAATATAAAAACTACATAGAGCAAAAAATTCCTAGTAGAAAGTTATAAGTGACCTAGTTTGCAGTTTCAGGTGTCCTGTCAGCAGTTTTTTTACCGATGTCTCTTTTATGAAGAGACATCAGTCTATAGGGAAAATCATTTTTGGTCCATGGGGGATTTTTGTTTACCACGAGTTGCCACTGTGCAAAACTGGAAACAAGCCTGAGCTGCGGTGCGTATCCAGGTCTTATTAATATATCTATTCCCTTCCCCCATACTTGTGACCATTACTTAGCATCTTTAATAAAATGGCCATAAACATCTATCGTCACAACAAAGCAGCTTCAAATAAAATGCGGTCTATCGAGGCTTGTTATTTATTTCACAGAAGTGCAACTTGAGTGTCAGATAAGTGGTTACTTCACACTGCCTATCTAAACCAAATCGAGCCATGCTGAAATTTCCCACAGTGCTTTCTTGCCTTGTTAACACAAGCAACGAGAAGAGATAAGAGACATTATATTTGTCTGCTGGTGTTTTATTTAAAGAGAGAGACAAGAGAGAGACTACGCTTCGCAAAGCCAAAGCAATAAAGCCAAACGTGCTTGTGTGACTCCCGTTCACATGCCTGCAGGGGGGAGAGAATGAAGTAACAGGGTTAACAATCGCGTGTTGAAGTGATTGCAATCTAACTTGACCTCAAAACGTCCAGGAGAGACGAGTGAGTGAAGAGAGATCAGTCTTTGACCAATCAAGCATATCAACCTAACAAGATTAGATCGAATGATCATCGCATAAACTTGTGAGGGACATGCACAAGTTCTCTATCATGTCTGTGATAAAGGAAAAGGAGTGGCTGCTGTCACGGACGAGGGAAAAAGAAATCAATCGTGAGGTCAAATGAGTAAGCGTGATCTGAGAGACTGCCTGACCTATTATTAACCACCCTTGGATGGATGGATGGAGTGAGACATGAATAAAAAATGAGACCTGAAAACAAAACAAAAGGGACGGAAAAGGACAGGAGATAAAGTCACGCGAGGAATGAGAAAATCAAGGAGACGCCGAGGAAGCTCAGGAAAGATAAGAGGAGAAAGAAAATCGCTCATCTCCACCCACCTTGAAGACATCAGAGAAGAATCCCGAGCCAATCCACTCACAGGTGAAGTCATCAAGGCGTGTAAGACAGGAGAAGGCACTGATGAGGGCTCTGTAGGATGATGGCCACACCCTGCCCACCTGGGAAAAACAGGTACAGACTGGTATCAACAGGTTAAGATGTTTTTAAGTCGTGGGCACGCTGCAAGACCTCTCCCACAACTTAAGATAGATAATGTTGCCTTTAAGTGGGTCATAGACGAGAAGATTAGACATACAGACAGATTTGCTCAGTCCTGACAGGCAGAAAGACGAGCACACTGAAGTCTCCAGGTAACTCCATAAACCACAACAACATGAGTTCTAGTGTGTATCTGTCCTAAAACTGAATATTTTAACTCAATAAATCAACAGAGTTGATGTTCATTTATGCTTTAATTTGCACAATGATTAAAGGCAGATTGTGATTACTGTGTATTATCTCTAGTCTTAATTTAAACATGAATTAATAACTATACTCATCAAAACACGGCCACTTTGAATCTTACACCTAAACGGAGTTTCCTGGTTCTGTTCTTTGTCACAATAACTCTGATAAGATCCAAATTTTCCCTTCACGTCTTCAGTGAACTGTGAGTGAACTGTGTTGTAAACTTCCTCATTCACGACTAAAGCTGAAGCAAATGTGTTAATGTGTTTTTTAATTAGTAATTTCAATTACTTTGTTGAGCAAAGGTGCAAGACATTGTTGGTTCTAGCTTCTAAATTTTGCTGCTCGTGTGATAGAAACCGAAGATTTCTGGGTTCAAATCAGTTGCTGTTCTACTACTGCACGTACACTGCAAGTGTTTCTCCATTTTGGTCATTTTATTCGTCATAATTTCCTGTGTGCGCAACTGTGACACCGACAGGTCGGTATTCATTTGCGAAAATCAAACAAACTGATCTTGAAGACTCTTTATCGGATGGATTGATTCCAACTAGATCAGAAGGCAAATGTTATGAATCATTAAACTTTACGTGATGAGAGACGGATTTTATCTCCTGACTGTGCCCACTCAGTCCAAAATCAATCAATAACAGGCCCGATGTTTATTTTATGTGCTGTATTACTTCTCTACCCAAAGAAGAACGTGGAAACAATATAATGAATATCAATAGTTCTTTTAAATTCCTGCACAGGAACGCTGTACACGGTAACGTATACTGACCTGTGAAGGCGGGCCCATGCCCATCTCGCCGACCCCTACCCCTCCTAGACCATCTTTATCCTCATTGATCCGTTCTGGACGCGTGGGGAACCCAGCAATGGAGTTGCGTTTATTCCGGTCCATGGTGACGTGAAAGACGGTGATACCAGTGAGGGTAATATGGGCCTTTTTCTGTAATGTACCCACATGACAAGAGGACTAGATTGTTGTGATGAGTTCCACGGCACCACAGAATTCACTCAGTTTGCGTCTTGGAGAAAATCGGTTTAAAATCGTGTTCAGGGCTATCCTGGTGATGCACCCTGGCTGGATCCAAGATGTTTCCTAATAGTCCAGTTCCTTGCGGCTTGTAACTGGGGGGGGGTTCACCCGGATGAGAGGGTTCTCACATGTTTGACAGATGTATAGTGAGCCCCTGGAGACCTGGAGAAAGGAAAGAGGAGAATCAATATTAGGTCATTTTGTGTGGTTTCAAATTAAGAAGAGTTTAATGGCAGTGGGGTTTATTGTTTAAAGATTCATAGCTGGGCCTCAAAGGATTCATGCATATGTTTTTTGTGAATCCTACTGTCATATAAAAACATTACGATTACATCCACTTCCACTCTCAGAGAAACAAAAGCCAGCAGAGTATTCTGTATGAAAAGTTTGGAAGCTCTAGCCGCAGACTGGTCCCAGCTTTAGGGTGGATGAGACAAGCCGGTATTGCTCAACAGGCCCAAATGTAATGGCTCTAATAGGGACCGATTGTCCAATTATGGGAGATTAGCCAAGGAATAGCTCAGGTCCTGAACCTTTCTGCCATCCAAAACAAAATCAGCAGGGTACAAAGGGTAACAGGAAAGGAAGTCTTGGCTAAAGGTCTTTTTTTTTTCATACACCCGTAAACAATGTGGCTTTCATATCTAACTTCTGTCTAAGAATATCTGAATCCAGAGTTGATGAAGTTTGGTTATGAATTTTTTTTTTCAGAGAGAAAAGCTCAGGAAAACGATATGGAAAAACACATTCCTTTTCACTGAGGCCGGGGAGAAAAATATCCTCAGCTATTTTTTCTTTTTTTTTTTAAAAAGACACGTCTTTGAAGGAATGTTTGTCATTGAGCAATCACACCGAGTGATTGAGCTTCTTATGCTACACGAGTAAAGCAGCCTTAAATTGAGACTGAGTGAAGAGAAATGACCTTTCAGAAAGGATCGGAAAGTACTGCATCATCATGGAGTACAACACATGACAATATACTGCTGTGTGTATTATTTTATGCATTTAATGCAATACTAACTTCTCATTCTCCAGGTTGCCAATGATTTATTGTTGTGTGAGGGAGATACACAACATTCAGTTGTAAATTTTGTCATGGATGATGGAAAAAACTTTAAATATTTTAACTTTGTGCAGTTACTGTTCAGTGTTCTTTTACTGCCCTGCTCTCACCCAGTTTGCCATCGACCATATACATGAATCCATGTGAATGCAGCGTTATTCTGTAATGTTGACATCATACGTGATGAAGAGTTTGGTTGATTAAAGGTTTGCTGAGGGGTTCTGAATGTTGAGCTGTTTTTCCATGTGTGGGTCCCCGTTTTGTTTATCTCATGCACTCGCACACGTGCAGGTTACGCAACACACACTCCTGCCAATCACACTATCAACAGCTGCAGGTCACATATGTAAAAATATGCTTAAAAAAGAGAGGGAAGAGGGAAACTGCATGCAAATGAGCGTGCATGCAAACAAAGCCGAAGTGATTTTAAACGTATCGTATGTCATTTTAGCACGAGGGGGTCTCTCCCGTCAAAACAATAACAACAGGCATAGTTTAATGACGTTGTGAAATAGTGTCGTGGGAGTTGTTGTCTTCATTGTGAAACAACCACAGCTGAGGAAACTCTATCTGACACGTCCCAGACAGAAACGTTCATGGAGGAGGTCAATTATGTATTTAAGTTTTATTCAGGTTCAGTCTTGTTCGTCGACTTCCTTCCTCAATCTCGTACATGTCCAGCGTTTACCCAGAAGTGATAGGAACTAGAGGCAAGTGAGGAAACGCATTAAAATTATGACTTCGTCCACTTCAGCTGGGTTAATGAATGCTGGAACCATGAAAATGTAACTTTTAAAATGCAATGACAGAAAGTAAACAATGACTAACTTTTCCTTTGTGTTTGAAGTATTCCTTTAAGTACTCGTGTCCCCGAATGAGTCCATGCATATCATAAAAAAAAAAGAGTCAGAGTTCACACTATCGCTTTTACTACTACAAAGCCTGCCATTGTGTACTCTGAGATTTCTGTTCCCACGTGCTGCGTGAGTACACTGCTGTCATATTTTTCAGATGGAATCAGAGTTTTACAATGTGTTTACACAAGACATAACTGGAATAGTTCGGTAAGACGGGTCCCAGTAAATGAGCAGGAACAGTGGGTTAAAAAAGTAAGAGGGACACGGGTTTAAAGAGATATAACCCACCTACAAGTAGAAACACAAAAGTCAGCCCTAGGCCAAAGGGTCTCATAAGATCAGATCCTAAAAACAGCATCACGATGACACAGCCAGATTCTGCTGTGGTCTGTTACCGTTACATCACAGACACTAGACACTGAGAGATACTGTAGACCTACTGGACAACCTCTGACATCATTCTCTGTCCCCGGCCACGTCCTTAAAAGGCTTCTCATCCTCTTACTTTATTTTTCCCCTGTCCAGTGACACTTCATTTTCTGCCTCGCTGCAGAAATAAAACCGCCCGTGCCAAAGCAAATGCAAGCCGCTCTGCCAGGCCGAGGCTCTTTTTATTACATTTTCACATTTCAGTAGCTTTGCCATCCGACGAGCGAGAACAGAGACGCACTTTTCATCTATGTCATTTTATCCGAGTTGACGAGAATAGGTCGGGCGAGTTTACATATAAATTCACCCACGGTTCAAAACAGCTACCAGCAAACAAAGAAGAGTTTCTGTATCCGCACACCCACATCAGTGGTCAAAACCGCCCCTTATGGACTAAACTCAAACGTCCTACGCTGACTAGACTTTACACATGCAAATTATGCGCGTGAATAAAAACCCTGAACGTGTGTTGTTCTAAAAAAGATACTACGGGTGGATACTACAGTGGGATGATGAGAGCAATAAACACCCACTTCTTGCTACAAGGAAGAACTTCATGCCACTGGAATAAACGTTATACGGTGATAATCCTCAAGGAATGAACTACGCCGCTGGGAATCTTCTTGATGCAAGTGAATCGAAGAAAAAAAAAAACAGGCATGACTCCAAAGTTACTATATTTGTTTCCAAACTACTCCCTGTTGCCTAAATATTCAAAGGGCATGCATTTAAAACACCACAGCAAAGGGACTACACATGGAAAAAAGGGTGGATTTTTCTTTTAAAAGCCAGCTTTTTTTAGGGGGAGTCTGTTGCATACTCCAAAAACAGATGGGACATCTCTAAAGCAGGCCTCAGGCCACATGTTTTAACAGTAGTTTAAAGGGAGGGAGGGGAGCTAAACAGTCTCCAGCTGTGCCCGGTGGATTACAGACTAATAGAAGATGTCAGCAGTAAATCAAAAACCTAAGTGATGTTATAATGAGAGGTTGCAGCGAGTGTCTCTGAAAGGACACACGTGAAGTATTAAATGTGTTTGTTCACAGAGAAAGACTGAGTGTGTACACAAAAATTCAAAATAAGATCTAATTATGCTGTTAAAACTGAGAGGACATCTACTAATGCCTTGTGTAAACTGTTTTTTTTAGTAATGTGACCTTAAAAAGAGCAATCTTTGTCAAGTATTTGAGCAAGGTCACAACAAAAAAGTGAATAAAAGCCTTTTTATCTGACCACAAACTATGATATGTGAGCTGCTGCATACCTGTCATTCCTCAAGGGTTTAAAAAAAGTCCATGAAAACATTATATCTGCCCGTTATCTGGCAGCTTTGTGTCATAATGTTTGTATGTAACAAATCACATTAAGCACAACGTGGTTTTAGATGAAGCGTTTAAAAAAAAAAAATGTAAACAAACCAAAAAGAAGCAACAAGTTAGTTCAAGTTTAGCTCGCTTACCTGTTTTTACTTCATGGGGATGTTTGTAGGAGACACTTTAAGTTTGGTTTCATGCCTTTTTCAGGTTCGCATTTATCCAAAAAATTAAAAAAAAACTGGAAGAAGTTGGTCAACGCAGCTAGCTTCAGTGTTAGCCGCGACTGGGCTACTAGTTTGTCAACAAAAGTCGAGCCAAGCTAAAACACACACACAGAGAGAGAGAGAGAGACACACACACACAACAGAGACGGTTTTAAATTCCCAAAGCTGAATGTCGAAGTGAAGTCGAAGCCTGTTTCTGTTGTTTCTTGTCTCTTGCTCGCAGCTCGGTGTTTTCTGAGCGGGGATAATGTTTCAGGCGACTGTTGCTGTTTGACAGCTCCGGCTCACCGCGAGGAACTCCCCACCGGCCCCGCCCACATGCGGTTGATTGGCAGGTGGATGAGCCAATCAGCGGTCAGGGAGGAAAAACTATATATATGTGTGTGTTTAACTCTATGAGTTAAGAAAATAAAATACACAAGTATTTCAAAATAAAATTAACTAAATCAGGGGTCTTCCTTTTTTTTTTTTTAAATAACTGACAATTTTCACCAAAATTTACTAACATTTAATAAACAATCATAATTTTTTAGCAGTCATAATCATCTATCTATCTATCTATCTATCTATCTATCTATCTATCTATCTATCTATCTATCTATCTATCTATCTATCTATCTATCTAGATTTGCCTTATATTTTCTTAGATATACTTTTACTTGTACATATTATATATTTCATGTGTATTGCTGTTTGTTTGTTTAACTCTACAAATTAAGAAAATAAAATACACGTTTTTTATGTTAAGTATTTCAAAATAAAATTAACTAAATCAGGGGTCTATCTATCTATCTATCTATCTATCTATCTATCTATCTATCTATCTATCTATCTATCTATCTATCTATCTATCTATCTGTATTTTATATGTCATGTGTATTGCTGTTTGCATGAGGCATGCTGTTTGTCCTGCACATATGGCAATAGTGTTGACAATAAAGTTGACTTGACTTGACTAAAAACTAAAGAAAATCACCATTAAAATAAGAACTAGGATCAATCACAAGCAGTAGATACAAAATAATAATAATATGATACAAAAACTGACTTACTTTGAAAAAGCTAAACTGAATAAATACTGAATGTAATATTTTAAATTTTTTATATTTAATCACTACACAGGATTTCTGACACGTGGCCAAATGCAACCAACCACGTCTGCTAAGAAAAGTCTGTTTTGGTTTACAAATGAAAAACACCCTCAGCTACCACTTCTTTTGTTAAATGTCATCTTTATTGTGTCCTTTGATGTGCATTAAACTGGAGTTTGTATTTTAATTATTCTTCGAGTGAGAAGATTACTTTAACAGACGACCAAAATAAAATCAAATGTTTAAGGGGAATTTATTGGCCAATAAAGAAGTTATTGCCATGTGATGTATTTAATTCATATAGAGTGCATTTCATTGTAGGGTTCATTGCAGGTCAGTAAGGCAATCATACAGATCTAATTTAATCAAACATTTCCCACAAGGGCAGGTGCTTTGACCTCACCTTTTCTGCTCTCATGGAAATAGAGCATCATCTAGTGGACAACACTAAGCAGCACACCATGAGCAACAGCGAGATAGTGTCACCCAGAGCTATCCTTATAGTTTCTTTGAACATGTCATGCATTTGGGCAAGTTTTGAGATACATTTGTGGGGAAAGAGTCCTCTGTGTGAACAGCTGTTGATGCAGTATTAAAGCATTGATAGACACGTCAGCTACTCCTTCTGTGTGTGCTGTCAGAGTACCAAACAGGAGCAGACTATTCAGGGTATTGTTTATAGGACCTAATAATACATACTGGCAAAGCTGGACCAACAGGGCAAGGCGTGCAACTATAAATCATAAACTAAGCACATTTATTCAAGCACTGCACTTCAGTACAAAGCGAGGTACTTGACTAGAGTAGTCTCTTTTCATGCTACGTTTTACTTCTCAATTTGATGACTTACTGTTACTTTATAAATTAAGATTCTTTCATAAAAGACATACAAGGCCTATGAATTATTATGTTTCATTGTCGCTTAAAGCACTCTAAATACAAGTAGAGCAGAAATAATTCAGACTGTTGATCAATTAGATTAGATTAGTTATTTTTAATGCAAAAACATTTCACGGTTTCAGCTTTTTTAAATGTGATTTATTGCTTTTTTACTTTAATCACTTTAATTAATGTATGATCATTTTGAACATCTACCACTGAGACTACTATCTATATATATTTATTTAAATTAATATGTAGTAATAAGTGCAGTGCTTGAATAAATGTGCTTAGTTTATGATTTATAGTTGCCCTGTTGATCCAGCTTTGCCAATATGTATTATTAGGTCCTATAAACAATACTCTGAATGCTTTCTATGACCCCCATAACAAAAAGGCCATCCAAAAACTCATTGAGTGACAAAAACAACAAATATTTTTTTAAGCTGAAAGTTCTCATAGAGATGACTTATATGAGTTGTAAGTCATTTGATATGATGTTATCATAATTTTGAGAATTTGACATAGAAAGTCACTTATTAGAATTTTTTTCTAATAAGTGAATCAACATTATTATTGTTATTATTATTATTATCATTATTGCCATTATTATTATTATTATTGATATTATTATTATTATTAGTAGTAGTAGTAGTATTGTTGTCATTAGTATTATTATTATTGTTGATATTATTATTGTTGTTGTTAGTATTATTATTGTTATCATTATTATTATTATTATTGATATTATTATTATTATTATTGATATTATTATTGTTGTTGTTGTTGTTAGTATTATTATTGTTATCATTATTATTATTATTATTGATATTATTATTATTATTATTGATATTATTATTGTTGTTGTTGTTGTTAGTATTATTATTGTTATCATTATTATTATTATTATTGATATTATTATTATTATTATTGATATTATTATTGTTGTTGTTGTTGTTAGTATTATTATTGTTATCATTATTATTATT
>NC_040012.1:5009450-5010730 GCF_000972845.2 Larimichthys crocea
TTTGACAATGTGAACATTTTAAAAATTATTTAACAATTTTATTTTCATTGTCACAATTATCATTGTCACAATTATCATTACTATTATTATTATTATTATTAGTATTATTATTATTATTATTATTATTATCTCTTATATATTATTAAGTGTCTTTGTCCCTTTCTGTGTTTTTATTTTATTCCATTGTATTTTTATTGTATTTAATATACCTGTCTGAAAGTATCTGTATTTTCTGGTTATATCTGCTTATATAGCTGCATTATACTTTATTCTAAGCTCGCGGTGCTCGGTTTGTTTTCAGACATATTTTGTCCTACAGTCAGCGCCGTATATCTGTCTGTCACATGACCAGCAGCGTTTCCTGTTACTATTGTATTACACTTCCATGTTTTCCAGCTCAAACTGCTGCTGTCATGTAAACTCCAGCGGGCTGAAAAACACAGTGACCGCTGCGTGACTCTCCCCCCGCACAGAAAGTCAGACCGACGCCCCCGCCGGGTCGACCACAGCCGGACTCGAGGCGCTTTAGATCCCGGGAGCTGGATGCAAGATGGCCAACTGTGTGGCTTTCCAGAGCAAGTTAACCTCGATCATGGAGATGCTGGCCAAGGCTGCCGTGGTGGAGATCAGCAAGCTGTGGGAGGACGGCTTCACGCTCGTACAGGCCGAGCTGCGCCGCAGGGAGACGGAGATCGAGGCGCTGAATAGGAAGCTGATGCTGATGGAAAGCGAGCGCGTAAAGGGCATGTCTTCATCATCTTCCTCCAAGAGGGAGCCGCAGAGCAAGCTGCTGCCCTCCGCCGGTGATGGTAAGAATAAACTCACAGGAGGTCAGCAATAAAGATTATTGTTTTATTCATAGGAAAGATCATTTGTTTGCTTAAAAGTGACTTTATTGTGCAGGACATACAGAGAACTGAAATGTTTCCATCATATCCCTGCAAACAGCAATGCACATGAAATATAAAATATACATAGATAGATTTTATTTCACCTTATTAACATATTTATATTTGATATGTGTTTATGATTGATTAAAAAAAGTTAATGCATAATTATTATTGGTTATTAAATTAAATTTAGGTGAAAATGAAAAAATATTACATTCAGTTTTTATTTAGTTTAGCAAAGTAAGTCAGTTTTTGTATCATATTATTATTATCATTATTAGGGCCCGAGCACGAAACCGTGCGAAGCCCTATTGTATTTCAAATGTTTATTATTTTTAGGGCCCGAGCACGAAACCGTGCGAAGCCCTATTGTATTTCAAATGTTTATTA